>NC_050581.1:121662400-121684900 GCF_011100635.1 Trichosurus vulpecula | reverse complement strand
TCATCATTATCCTCTAACTCTATCTTGGGTCCTTCTCTCCCCTCTCCACTCTTGGTGATCTCATCAGCTCCCATGAATTCAACCACCATCTCTATACAGTGACTCTGAAAACTACATATTGAAACTTAATCTCTCTCCTGAGCTCCATTCAGTAGTCTGCCTGGTGGACATCTCCACTGGATGGTGTCATGGGCATCAACATGTCCAAAAACATATCTCATCATCTTCTCCCCACACCCACCCTTCCTCAAACCTCCTCGTTTCTATCTATAACTATCACCACTCTCCTTGTGGCTGCCCAGGTTGAAACCTCAAAGCTATTCCTCAACCCTTCCCCTCCCTCAAAGCCCAGACCCAATCAGTAGCTAGGTTTCATTTCTCTTGCCTCCCCATCTCTCATATTGTCCCCTTCTCTACACTCAAGGTCACTATCTTCGTTGAAGCTTGTGTCACCTCTTGCCTAGACCATCATAACAGACTTCCTTTTGGGTTTCCTTGTTTTTATGTTCTTCCCCCTCTACTTTCCCCAATCCATTCCTCATACAGATGTCAAAGTAATCTTCCTAAAGCACAAGTCTGGCTGTATCATTCACCTGCATAAGAGTCATCAGCAGCTCCTTATTACATCTACATTAAAATAAAAACTCCTTAATTCGGCATTTAAAGCCCTGTGCAATCTAACTCATCTTCTTTTGGACACTTTCCACTCCTCCCCTTCATGAATTTTACATTCTAGACAAACTGACCTACTTTCTATTCCCCAAGCTCAGCATTTCATCTTTGTGTCTTTGTACATGCCTGGAATGTATTTCCTCCCCTTCTAAGAATACCGAGCTTCCTTGAAGGTTCAGCTTTGGTGTCAGTCATTTCAGTGAGATCCGATTCTCCATGACCCCATTTGGGGTTTTCGTGACAAAGATACTGGGGTGGTTTGCCACTTCCAACTCCAGCTCACTTTACAGATGAGGAAACTCAGGCAAACAGGGTGAAGTGACTTGCCCAGAGATGCACAACTAGTAAGTATCTGGGCTCAGATTTGAACTCAGGAAGATGAGTCTTCCTGACTCCAGTCCTGGCACTCTGTGCACTATGGCGCCACCTAGCTCAGGTGTCACCTCCTATGGGAAAGACTTCTTTCTTGATTCCCCCTACTTGTTAGTCCTTTCTCCTTCCTCAACTCATCTTGTATTAACTTATCTGTTTACATGCTTGTATCCCTCTCTAGAATATAAGCTCCTCGAGGGTAGGGACTGATTTTACTTTCTGTCCTTCTATCCTCAATGACTGGCAGAGTGCCTTACACGCTGCAGATGCTTAATAAATGCTTGCCTAACTGAATCACACTTTCACTACTAAAACATCCAGCTTCTCTTCTCTAATATTTTTGAATAGGAGAGGAAATTTTTTTTCCCCGTTTGTTGTCAATAAGTTGATCTGTGAAATGGAGGTTGATCTTTGAATATGGAGATTCATCATTAAAATATCTCTAGCTTCTCCTTTGACTTCTTTGCCTAATTTGTTTGCACATCCTTTCTTCTCATCTTAGCATCCTCTAACAGGATTTAACATTGATGGAGTATTTCATTAATCTCTACTGAGCCAGCCAATCCTTTCAAATCCCATACTCAGCCAATGCTACTGTTTTGGAAATTACTCTTTCTCCATCATCACTTTCATTTCCAAATAGTGATGGTTTTAAAAATGGCATCCAAATGAAGGAGTGTAAGTGCCCGCCTATTGTGTGATTAGGCTTACAGCCCAATGCTGGGAGTCCCCTGCTCCAAGTGGCCCGAGCTAACACTGATGCCCAGTGATGAGGCACTGTGCCATCTCACTGCAAGAGGGGAAAATTAGAGTTATTTAAAATAATACTAGTGGAATGATGTGGTTCCCCAAATTCTAAGGGATGACTCATTGAACTAGAGCCACTGTTCAGGATTCTTATTAATTAATCTAACTAACCCTTCCAATTTCACTTGAGAATTTTTGGTAAGTTTCATATTGGCAAGGTAGTGATTCCCTATTCCTTCCTATTCCTTTCCTTTTTTTGGACACTTTCCCCCTCCTTTCCTATTTCCTTCTCCTGCTCAGGTTTTCAGTCACTGCTCAAACTTACTTCCCCAAACTACATGCCATTCTTCTAGTTGTCCAACAATTCACCCTCAAAGGACCAGTCAAAATTTTTCCAGGCAACATTTCTGAGGAAGCTGCCTGGCCAGGATGCTGCTCATGTACCCCCTTTTCTCTCTATTGTCTCTCACTTAATTGGTGCTCTATCCACATCCTGAGGACATCTTAAGAGTGTCCATGTTGCCTCAGCTCTGTCCCCATGGGCAGGGAGGGTGGACTCTCCTTTTCTTGTATCCCTTGCATGGTCCCAGTACCTTTTATATGGCTCAATCCATGCTGACTAGTTTTCGCTTTTGAAGAAGAAGCTATAAATACCTCCTGTTATTGCCTTTTCTCAGTACTGTTAAAAAGTAGCTCACTTCACTGTCCTAAGAGCCTGGGAGGAAATGGAGGTTTTTAAGGTTTCATTTCTGGCCAATTGCTCTCCTGTTCATAGAATGACACCCTAAAATGTACACAGACCATCTTCTGAGATCTGGAAAATGACTAGGTAATGAAAATCCTTCGCCCTGACAATGAACTCTGGGACAACAAATTCAACCAAATCTAGCCTTTGGGGAGAAGATGTTATTTCTTCCTTTAAATCTGTGGTTCTGAATTAAAACATGTTGGTGAGACCTGAAAGACCATTAGAAATTAAACTGTGTTACACTGTGCACCCTGGGATACAGAACTGCTCCCTGGGTTTTAAGCAACTTTTCAATAACTCTAACTGGAAATTTTACAAAAAGACATACACTTGGCATTTCAGGATTGTTTTGCTGCTAAATGCCAGTGGCATCCTCATGAGAAAGGTTGAAACTATGTTTAAATATTGGGTTACAGTCTGTTATAAAAATTGTGATCGTATAGTTGGTGATCTTGTTAAGCTCCAGGCTTTTACTTTACTTTTCTTTTCAGTTGTAATGGGGGAAGTATAAAGAATGGCTGCTCTCACTGTGCAAAGGCAGACCCGCAGAACTTAGGAGTAGAGATGAAGTAATTGATGCCCTCAAATGAATGAGGATGTCCTTGGGGGCACAGTGAGTGGGTCAGCAATAAAGAGGAAGAGTGTGTAACATAGGCACCAAAAAGCTGGGGCTGTAGACAGGTGAGATGGTGGTGTCAGGCCTTCGGTCAGTCTTCACTTTATCCCTAACACGCTACACTACTTCCCCTTCCTCTCTTCCTCTCTTCCTCTCTCACTAATGTGAGCTTATGAACACATATTTTACAACTGGGATACCAAGAAGGGGAGGAGAAAAGTATGAGGAAGGACCCATTGGTTCTTTTTTTAACCTTTCTGGTGCTTGGAATTCATGGGGGTGAGTCTCTATTTTGCTCTGCTCTGTCCCCAATTCCTGAGTCTCTCAATGAAAGAGTCCTCCATGTTTTTTCCTCCAATGGGAGTGGGGAGGGGGAAGTAGCCAGTACTCACCAGTATAGTTTTCAGCCTGTAAATGCATGTCACATAGTTTGTGGATGTATCGGATGTACATTTCCTCTTTGTTGATTTCAGATTTGTAAAAGTTCTGTAAGAGTGAGATGACATTCTTGTCAAGAGGGGCATTGGAATTCTGGGACAAGCTGTCAGTTCCTGAGCTCACTCCTGTGTCCAGTACAAGCCAACTAACACCAGGGGAGTACTGGTGTTGTATTCACACTGAGGTGCATTCACACTGAGAGGCCAGGTATGAACCAGGGCCCAGGAGAAAGAGAGATGGAGAAAAAGGATACAGAAGAGTTTTCACATGGAATGCTAATTTTCTGTTGAGGAAAGAGAATGCTCAGAGCAAATATTCCTTCACTAACAGCTCTGTGGAGAAGGTCCTGAGGCCTGTGCAGCAGGGCTGGACCAACAATTCCTCTGCCTCAGGTGAAAGCCATTCTACTCATCTGTGCAGGTGAGAAGGCACAGAGAAAAGTGCTGCCTGTTTTGGCACCTTTGTTTCTAAGATGTGTAACAAATATTTTGCTTTTTTCCTTCTCAAATTATGATAGTTACATGTTACGGAGTACAGAAGACAAAGAAATCTAGGCAAACTAGACCAGACATTGGGGAGAAGTGTTGATCTACTTGCCATCAGATTAACTGTGCAGCCAATCTTCTTATTCTCAGTTTCATCTCCTTTCATGCAGTCCCTAGAAAGGAAAGCTAAAGTGAGATTTTTTTTTCAGTATGCTCTGAACCAAAAGACAGGCCTGAATCATCACTGGACACTAAATAATGGATCACAACCACCAATACAGATGATATACAGATTGTAAAGCCCAAAGCACTGCTTTGGCAATCAAATTCTTGCTGTTTCTAGGCCTCCTAGACCCCTGGGCAACTACCCTTCTATTACTTATCTTGAAATACTGCAAACACAAATGTTCACAGTGTTAAGGGGCTATCAGTCAGGTCTGTAAAATGGAAAGCTAAAATCCTTGAGTTGTGTACAGAAAGAGAGACAGAACTCTCAATCAAAGGGTGGATGACAATTGGCTCTTCTCTTCACCTTGGCTTGGGCCCAGAGGGGGTCTGTTCTCACTATCCTCTCAATGACTCAGAAAACATGACAGTCTCCCAGGAAGAAGTCCTTCTGTAGGAATCGAGCAAACAGACCAAGAGTCCTGACCTTTGGGACTTAAAACACTAGGTTTGGTCTTGGAACCAAAGAGGGAAATTGGATAATGACTTGGCTTTGTATCAGTCTAGGGCACAGTATGAGAGAACATTTTTATATGGAATTCAGAGCAGAACAATGACTCTCACTATCCTAAATATGCCTGGAGATCTTCCAAGATAGGTTTGGAGTCACAGTATCCTGGCACAAACTGTAACTAAACAAGATAAATTGTTTCAAACAGGAGGAGATCCTCTCCACACCACGTCTGGCACTTGTTTGCTGCAGTTGTCAGAGAATCACAGAATCTCATAGGTGGAAGGGACCTCAGAGGACATTTAGCTCAATCCATACCTGAACAAGATCATCTTCTCCAACATACCCAACTCAAGTAGTTGTCCAACCTTTGCTTAAAGACCTACCTCAATGGGGAGGGAACTCCCCACTTCCCAGAAAAGCCCATTCCACTTCTGAGTCACTCCAGTTGTTAGACTGTTTCTTCTTCTTTGAGCCTAGATTGGTTTCCTTTTTACTTCTATCCATTGCTCCTTGTTTTGCCTTCTAGGGCTGAGCAGAATGAGGAGCCCTTCAAATGTCTCTAAGCAGCGGTCATTTCCTCCCTGTCTCCTCTTCTCCAGGCTCCAGGTCTGTGACTGATGCTTACACGGCATGGTCTCAAGGGTCCTTTGACATGCTGGCCACTTTCTTCTTGATGCTTGTCAGGATCGTTCCTATACTGTGACACCTCGAGCTGAACAAAACCTCCAGATGTCTGATCAGGGTTGAGTCCAGTGGGGCTGTCTAACACTTCTCTTATTCAGGACCAGAGGTCCCTTCTCATGCAGCTCCAACCACATTGGCTTGCTTGGCTGCTGTATGAAATTGTCGATTCCTCTTGAGCTTGGAGGCCAGTAAAACCTGCGAATCTTTTTTTAGACAAACTGCTACCTAGTCCCACCTTGCTATCTTGTGAAGTGATTGCTGTTGAAACCAAGTGTCTGACTTTTTATGCACCATTATTAAATTCCATCTCATTCTTAGATTAAGTCCAATACTCTTGCTAGTCAATACCTTTTGGGATCCTGACTCTGTCATTTAATATGTTAATTATCTTCTCCCTCACCCTCCTCCCACCTTGCAGACTTTGTGTCTACAAATTTGATAAGGGCACCATTTATGGCATTATCATTGGTAAAAATGTTAAATGGCACAGACTCAGGCATGGCTCTCTGAGGCACTCTATCAGAGACCATCTTCAAAGTAAACACTGACAGAAGTTGACTATTAATAATTACTTTTTTAGTCTAATCAATTAATCAGTTACAAATCCACCTAAGTCTTCTATGGTACACATTTTCCCACAGGAATGGCATAAAAAGAAAGAAAAAAGAACAGCATAGATTGTCAGATGCTTTGGTAAAATGTAAGTAAACTATATCTATAGCATTTCCTTGATCCACATCTAGCATCTACACACACTACCTTCAGAGTTCTGTATTGACCAGAATTCACCAGGCTCCACAGGGCAGCAACCTGTAAGTTTGAGACTTTGTTCTCTGCTAGTCCAGGCTGAGCTGTCTTCACATAAAAGACACCTGCTGAAATGGTGCAGTGTTTGCTGGTTTTGACCCATAAGGCAAGGGAAAGGACAGGAGGAGAGAATTCCTGAGGAGAAACTACTGAACATCCTCAGGAGAGGAAGGAACCGGTAAAATGAGAGCTAACTCAAAATCCTTCTTGTGTGGGACAACCTCTTATGTTGGCACTGAGCACCTCTTAATGTCACTAAGTCTCCATGGCAACTTTCACATACTGGACATGGCTCCCTTTCAGGTCATCTCTACTCCAGCCATTGGGAATGAAGGTGAGTGTCACTTCTTCTGTCATTCAGCAATGCATATGCAATTGTGATGATCATTTGGGACAGAGTTTGTTACACATGGCCAATTCTCCATCATTTAAAGGGTTAATGACCAAGTGTATGTAAGACACAGACCTCTGTGCTTATCCTTCCTCAGACTGCCTTCTTTTTGGCCACTATCTGAGAGAAAGGCAAGAAAGCTCTTTCCTTGTTTATTTAGCACTTTGGTATTGGTTCTAGTGAAAGATTATACCTTTGGGTAAATGAAGCTAAAGAATTATAGTTAGGCTCCCATTTGTTATGGCTCCCAACAAACTAGGCAGAACAGCCTACAATTTTGAAAGGGGAATGGCCTAGGGTTTAGTCTTTTAACATTTTTGTTGTTCAGTTGTTTCAGTCATATCTGATTCTTTGTGATCCCATGTAGGGTTTTCTTGGAAGAGATGCTGGAGTGGTTTGTCATTTCCTTCTCCAGATCATTTTACAGATGAGGAAACTGAGGCAAACAGGGTAAAGTGACTTGCTCAGGGTCACACAGCTAGTAAGTGACTAAGGCCAGATTTGAACTCAGGAAGATGAGTTTTCTTGACTCTAGGCCCAGCATTGTATCCACTGAGCCACCTAGCAGCATTAGGCATGTAATTAAATCTCCCCTCCTTGCCGGTCTTCTATGAGGTAGTAATCTGTTCTTGCTCCTTGCCCTCCTAGAGTGATTATACATGACAGCACACAGGAAGTTCTTTGGGGTCAAACTTTTCTGAAGAAACATATTAGGAGTATTCAAAGTATGGTTTCTAAGTATATGTCTCAATATTGAACTGCATTTTAGGTATGTGCTGCTATGAGGTTATAAATAAACAAGATTCAGCTGCCATGAGACAATTCATCCCTGGGCATCTTCCCCTCTCCCAACCCCCAATGACCTTAAGGGATGACTGGATCATTCTTCAGCTACCATCATCAAATAAGACTGTCTCTGTTCACACAACATTGTCATAAGCATTGACTGCACCAAGAAAACATTGTGCCTTTAGTTTTTACACTGTGTCTTTTGAACGTAGAGCATAAGAATCAGACCACATCAGCCCTCTGTCGAGGAAAGCTAGCTCAGGTGCAGCCCCCAAGTGTTCTTCTCTGGAGTGATGATGGGAGGGAGTCATCTTTTTTTCAAACTCAGTGCAAGAGACCATAGCTCTTATCCCACAGGAAGGAATGCCAATAGTACTTGGCAAAAAATGGACTCTGTTTTCTGGAAATAATTTGAAATTTCTATCAGGTGTTATCTTCCATTTGACCACAGTCAGACTTTTGAAAAGTGTCCCCTTAATAAGGTGGGCCTCCAAGGGGCATGTCTACCATGTCTGTGAACAACCAAGTACCACTTGTGTTTACTATCCAATGCTTTTCAATCTTCTCTCTTATAGTTACAGCTAATGTTCCTTCAAGAACATCAAAAAATATGCTTCAAGGCTTGCAACAAAAAAGAGAAACTTTTTAACAGCCTCCAAATTTTACAAAGCCATTCTCCCCTTTTATTGTTATCTCTTCTGAGGAAAAATGTGGCTCACCTTTCCCCGCAAGGCTTAAATGTGTTCTCTTCTTTCTTAGTGTGGTGTGGGCTAGGAATAGTCTTTTTCCCCCCTTAAATTTAATAATTTTTCAATGAACAGAAATTTATTTTCAATCTCTTTTATTTTCACTCATCTCCCACACTAGAAAAAGAAAAACAAAACACTCCAAACAAATAGTCAAGCGAAACAAATCCCAGCATTGGCTGTGTCTGAAAAATGTTTAACTATTGTCTTATAGAGAGGGCTGGGGCTGGATTAAATGGTCTCTCAATCTAAGGGTTTCCTAGAACTTTCCTGAAAAGTCCTACATAATTATGGAATATGAAGGCCAGGCTTCCAAGACCAAGATCCTTAGCCCCAGAAACTCAGCAGGGTTCTTTCCCCAGATTTGTCTCTTTCTGTTCACAACAGCCTGGGATACTTCCTGAACTTTTTTGGGCACTGGTTCTGTGATTCATGAAGTAAGGCCACTCCCTAATAGCCAGCTACTCGGTTGATGTACAGTTATAGAGATGAAAGTGCTTTCAAATCCTCAGGAAAATCTGTATTTCTATAAGACCAAAATAAGATTTAAAAAAAATAAGACCAAAAACCTCTTTGCTTCTCGCCAGGCTGAAATCTGGACTTCTTCGGTTATGCCCCAGAAAACTCTTCAGACTGGAAGATCACTTCAGTCCTGTAATTCACGACTTAAAGTCCCCTCAGCCCCTGCAGCCCCTCCGTCTGATTGGATGGCTTCTCCCAGAACCTCCATTTAAGAAGGGCACCCAGGTTAGCTCTCTCTTCATTTCTCACCAGGCTAAAATCTGGACTTCATGTCCAAGCCCAAGTATCTCCCCAGCCCCTTTCAGCTCTCCTTTATGCACTGTCCTCCCCTATTAGAATGGAAGCTCCCTGAAGACAGGGACCTTCTTTTTGCCTGTATTTGTACTCTCAGTGCTTAGCACAGTGTTGGGCACATAACAAATGCTTCATAAATGCTTGTTGTCAGATTGGCTTTTGAAGACCCCATCCACAAGTTTTTGTTGCAGTCTACAATTAAAGTCTATTAACCTTCCTTCGGAATATGCCCATAGCTTGTATGCCCAGACTGCTATGGTAAAACATCCACGTCTTTCAGTTACCATGTTTTCATCTTTCAACCAGTACTCATTTGAATACATATTTGTTGGATTGAATCATTTATGGCAAAGCCCATGGTCAGGGGTGGGGAACCTGCGGCCTTGAGGCCACATGTGGCCTTCTAGGTCCTTGGGTGTGATCTTTTGACTGAGTCCAAGTTTTACAGAACAAATCCCCTAATAAAAGGGTGTCTGTTCTGTGAAGTTTGGATTCAGTCAAAGGGACTCACTTGAGGACCTAGAGGGCCACATGTGGCCTTGAGGCCACAGGTTCCCCACCCCTGCCCTTGACTATTTCCTGTATAATGTCCCCAGTGACAGAAAGTCCACTCTTGCTACTAGCAAATATTTCGGGGAGACAGAGTAGTGACATTTTGGTTATCACTGTAAACATGTGACTCAGCAAGAGCAAGAGAAGTAGGGAACAGAGGAGCAATGAGGAAAAAAACTGAGGAAGCTTGGAAAATGGCCCTGAGGGGCTTTTGTCTGGCCTCAAATGCTTCCCTCCTATTTGGGCACTCTAATACCGTTGTTGATGTCTCTGTGAGCACTCTGTTCTTCCAGTTCACCAGCCTCCTTGACTCCCATGACTCATATTTGCACGTCCTTTCACCCACTCATGGTGTGGGGTAGATCTTTGATCCTGCCATTACCCATAACCGTTCTATCTCTACAATCCTGAATTCCAGAATCTCCATCGCTAATGAACAGCACATGCCTCATTTTGCATCCCCAGTCTACCACCTTTATCCTGAGGGAAGGGAGATATACTTTACTATCAGACCTCTAAAGTCAAGGCTGATCATTACATTGGTTGGAGTTCTGATGTCTTTCCTTGTTGTTGTTTTTTACATTATTATGGCCGTTGTGTAAAGTGGTCAGCTGATTCTGCTTATTTCACTCTTCATTAGTACATACTAGTCTTCCAAGCTTCTCCGATTCATTCATATTCATAATTTGTTCATGTATTCCTTAATCGATAGATGTCCATTTTGTTTCTAATTCCTTGCTACCACACAAAGTGCTGCTATTAAAACTATTTTGTATCTATAGGCTCTTTCTCTCTGGCTTTGACTTTCATGGGATAGATGCCTATTAATAATATCACTGGGTGAAAAGATATTCATAGAATAGTGACTTTTCAGGTTTACTCTGTTTCCCAGAATGGCTGGACCAATTCACAATTCCACCAAGAGGGTTCCTATCTTCCCATGGTACCTCATACATGGCATATATACATCTTTGATCATTTTTGCCAATCTGATGGTGTGAGGTGAAACCTTAATGTTTTTAAATAACTTGCATTTCTTTCATTATATTAATGATGTGGAGCATTCTCTCACATGACTATTGATCATTTACATTTCTTCTTTTGAAAATGATCGCTTTTGAATGTTTATCAATTGGAGAATGATTCTTGTTCTTATGAACTTGTATCAATTCCCTATCAGCCCTTTATCAGACATATTTTTTGGTGAAGATTTTCTGCCAATTAACAGCTTTTTTCTTGTTCTAGAGTATTTTGTCCTTGTAAAAGCTTTTAATTGTTGTTGATATACAATTATCTGTGTACATGTTATATTCACCCAGTAGAACATAAACTTCTTGAGGGCAGAGATTGTGGTTTTTTTTCTCCTTTGTTTCCCCAGTATCTAGCATAGTGCCTTAATAAATATTTGTCGACTTGAATTGAAGAGACTAGTTTATCCCGAAGTGCTCTGCACTGGCTTGAATCATTGTGGCATTTCTCATTTCAGCAGTCACTGCAGGCTGTGTGGGCTCTCTCGTTGTCTCCTGAGTCCACTTGGTGAGAAACGCTCCCCTCTGCTTCTGCATATGTCTGCAGCAGAGAGGAGGGGGCTGCTACTTGGGGGATGGATTTTATCTCTTTATCGCTCATCTTCAGCAAGCAACGTCCTCTTCCTCCAGCGTTCCCCAGGTGCCCTTTCCCACCACCTGAGCCCTGCTGAGACAGTAATTAAGGTGGTAAAGGGGGCTTCATTGGCACTTAGGAGCTGTTTCCTAAAGCCTTGCTTGCTACTAGAGAGAAGGCGGAGATTTCAGGAAAACACTACCACCATGTGGTGGCCCAGAACTTCCTTTCTGTGAGGATCCCAAAGCACCGAACTTGTGTTTTTCATGGTAGATAATGAACAAGTAGACCTTAGTTGAAGAAATGGAGGCATGGAGAAGTAAGATGGTTAACTCCACAAAGCAAGCAGTCACTCGGAAGGCTGAATGGAACTCAAGTGTTCCTTGTTCTGAGTCTGCGACTTTGTACCAGATACGATTTTTTTGCCCATTTATATTCCCAAGGCAACTATGAACTCAGGAAACATGCACAACTTGCCTTCTGTCCCCAGCCCTACTAGACTCTGCTCCCCTTTTCTTCTTCCTTTTCCTCTTGTTCCTCACAGTGCTTCCCACCCCACGGTTTTTTCTTTCTTTCTTTCTTTTTTTTTACAGAGCCAGATTACCAACATCCTAGCCTGCTAAAAATCCCACCTCTCATGATTTCCATTGGACCTATCATTCATTCATTTTGTCTGGGACACAACTGCACAAGGACCACACAAATTGGTGGTAGACCTAAAGGGTTATTTTAGCCACCCCTGGGCTCTGTATTATCCCTGAAAGAATTTGTTTTCTTTGCCAGCAACAGAATGTGGATTGGCAATTTCCATCACTGATAAAGACAGTTCTCTCTCGGAAGGTCATTAGCCATCATTTTAAATGCCATGAGATGTTAGCCCAGAAAGGTCAAGCTTGTGCCAAAGAAGGGTACCTGTAGTCAAGAAGGCGCTCCATGAGACGCGTGACAGAAGTGACAAATGAAAGGCCTGTTTCTCTCCATGTTTCCTGTTCAATTTTCTCTAGTAGACTGTTGGAGAGGAAAAAGGCAACTCATGAGACTTCACTACCCATCGCCTTGAAGCTGCAGAGACAGTGGAGCGCCCGTCTCTTGAGACAGAAGACTCACCAAATGGAAGCCTTACCTCGGGTAGGGCCCAAACAGCTGAGTTCTATTCCACGCAGCAGGAAGCAAGACAAGGAGGTTACTAAGCTGACAGCAAAGAATGAAGATCCGCTGTCCTCTCCCATTGCCCCAGAAAAGGTTATAAGGACAAGAGCTGTGCCCTAAAACAGATGGGCTCAGAGCACACCTAGGGGTGACAGTATGGATCTGAACAGCAGAGACAGATAGAAACATAGAGACAGAAACAGTGAGAGTGCAAGAGAAGAGAGAGAAATAGAGACTGACAGAGAAAGAGGGAGGGAGAAAGGATGAAATGAGATAGAGATAAAGGAGAGAAGAGAAAGGAAGAGAACGAAGAGGGAGAGCTTGAGAGGGAGAAAGGGGGAGAAGGAGAGGAGAGAGAGAAGGGAGAGGGGAGAGAGAAGGGGAGAAAGGAGAGAAAAGAAAGAAAGAAAGAGTGGGGAGAGGAGGGAGAAGGAAGAGAGAGAGAAGAGGAAAGAGGAGGAGGAGGAAACAGGGGGAAGAGAGATGGGAGGACTGAGTTGAGGAGAGAAACTGGGGAAGAGAGGGGGAGGAGAGAGAGAAAATGAGAGAATGATAGACATATTCAGAGCTATCCCAAGTTAATATTGGCACTACTTCATAAAAACCATTCTGAGGAGTTCTGCACTCCTCTGCAGCCTAGAGAACCAAGCAAGAAGGCACTAGGGAAATGTCTACTTTGGGAGAAAAGAGGTTTGTCTTAGTAGCAGCCTCTGACACTGGGTGGCGTGAAGGCTGGGAAGCTTTTTTTTCATTTTGTTGGAAACAACAACCATTATTTAGTTGTATATTCTAGGATCTCATCAGGAATGCAAGTCCTCTCTGTACTAATTTTTATAAATCATTATTAATTCTGTAATCTTCAATTGAATTACTGTCATATTATTTATTTAATCAACAATTTGGGAAATTAAGTATATTTGTGAAAGGTAGCATGGAAAATTGGCTAGAGAGCTGGCTCAGAAAGACTCAATTTAAGGTCTGCCTCTGACACTTAGAGGCTTTGAGACCCTGGCCAAGTCACTTAACCTCTTAGGGTTCCAGGAAACTCTAAGAGCATCAGCTGCAGGGCAGGCACTGATCTTCATTGACAGGGGGAGTTTCCTTACACCATGCCCCATAAAACTCACAGGTGTGGTCCAAAAATAATAATAAAATTTTTGCAAATTTGTTTCTTCAGCAAAAGGCTTTCTGACTTGTAATCAAAACACCATTTAAATAAAGAAAGCCTTCAAAGTTTGAAACCACAACTGAGATGAGAGGAAACTTTTGCTATAATTATTTTCTATTTTTCATTCTTTGGGATAATAAAAACATCATTTATTTTTAAGTGGGAGGCCTCAGGGAAATAAGATCTTTTCTTCTTTCCTAGTGCATTACCAGGTAGGATGTTTCCTACTACAGCTCTGAGACCAATGGGAAAGTCATAAAAATCCTGGAATTTTGGATCCAGAAGGAGGAACCTTAGACATCATGTGGCCAGATTGCATGTCTTACATTTTGCAGATCATGAAACTGAGGCTCAGAGAGGGGGAAAGGACTCACCCAAAGGCTCAAGTTTAAACAATGAGTTAATGGCATAGCTTAGGCTAGAGACCAAGACCCCAGGGCTCAGTCTTTCTTTTCTTTAATTCAATTACCAAGGATTTATCTTCTCTCCCTCCACTTTCCCCATTTCTCATTCTTCGCTCCCTACCCCACCCCCCCAAAAAGGGAAAAGAAAACCCTTGTAGAACATGCACAAAACAAATCCCCTTCTTGGCCATATCAAAAAATCTGAGTCTTTTCCTGCATATTTAGTCCATTCTAGTGACCAGGTGATCATTTTCTAGTAGCAGAGGCTCCTCACCATCTACAAGAAAGACCTCATTTCTTAGAAGAATTGGAGACTCTAAGCTGATCTCTTATAGATATAATACCATAGTACAAAAATGTCCTAAAGGGGGAAGAATCCCTTTCTTTTTACAGTAGACTTTTTTTATAAAAATAGAAAAAAACCTCATCTAACTGGTTGATTCTTAGGAGACAAATACCAAATTGATATAAGTGACATATTAAGGAATATAACTAGGCAATTAAGATGAAATAACAATTGTCTTGTATTAATGCAACTTGTTAAGCCCATCATGTAAACACTCAGTTGCCCAAAAGTCCAGATTCTGCTCTAACTCAGAGAGAGTCTAGTTCTGGAGTCCCCGCTACTATTATCTGTTTTCTGAGTGTTTCACATTGAAGATGCTGAGAACGACCCTGACCCCACAAGGGGCCTGAAGGTGGCCATGGCTTACAGCAGGCTGAAGAGCTCTCTGTAGTTCTCATCTCCTTTCCCTTCTGATACCAAGCTATCCAGCTTATCGATTAACTCAGCTTCCACCTAGAGGAAAAGAAGAGACTTTCTTAGCCAGAGGACAATGGGGTAGAAAATTCAGCCACCACAATGGGGGGAATTGTTGTGCCTGGCTTTTCTTTTCTTCCTGGCATCTTTCTTGTTCCAAACAAACTCCAGTTGAGCCAGATTGTTCCATAACACTATGATACCATGCCCCCGAGTCTGGAATACCACCTACACCATTTATTTCATTGAAACATGGGACCTATAGGTCTCAGGTATCCTTTCCCCGAATCAAGGTAAAAACAAGCCTACCTGGAGAGAAAGGCATTTTGGTTCACAAAGAAGGCTTTGTTAAGCTGTTTTCTTTCACTTGCAACAATATCCATATACTGTCCTTGTGTGAAGAAATAATTTGGCTAGAATCTTATCCTCTCTTACCAGCCAGTCACAAAAGAGAGCTCACTGGGAGACTAATCCACAGTATAATTGCTGACACTAGTTTGTTGTGATTATATGAATGAAGCAGGGAATAAGAGGGCCATGGAACTTCTCATTCAGCAATTCACCTTGAAGAGCGCTCTTTCCACAAAGTAGATACACACTCGCATCTAAAATCTTTTGTGCTGATGCTGTTTACAAGTCAACTGGAGGTGCTGAATTTTTATCCAAATTCTAAAAAATAAGGTGCAATAGCACCTCTGTTCACAAACCATTCCTTTCAAGGACACAACATTTATTAACTCTGTTTATCAGTCTTTCACCCACACTGAAATTGAGACAAGGATTGGTCGTATGTGAAATTAAATCAAATCTTTCCAATTCTGCGATTATTTTTTACTTTCTTCTCACTCACCCTCTCGCAGGTTTATCATGACTTACTCTGGTTTACTGATGAATCTACTCCTAAAACATCTTCCACATGTGTCCCCTCTATTCAAGGTTTCAAGGTCCACTGCCCCTCCTCTAGCGCAGGCCCTCATCACCCTGCCCCCTACCCAAACTGGATTGCTCTGGTAGCCTTTTACCCTGACTTCTTGCCTTTATTCTTGACCTCTTCCAATTCATTCTTTGTGTTGTGGCCACAATAACTTCAATCATTCCTCTCCAAAATCCAAAGCCCCAAACTCTCCTTTGTCTCACAATGACTGTATCTATAAAGCAAATTTCAAACTTCCTGCCCTGGCATTCAAAATGCTCCTATAATCTGGCATATGCACTCCCTATACGCACTTCCCATATGCACTCCAATCAAACTGGACTACTCTCTGTCCTCTGAACATTTGTGCACTTTCTAGTCTTTGTGGCTTTGCCTGTGATATTCTCTGTACCTGGAATATCCTCCCCTCCTCTTACAAATGAATTTCTGTTTAATTTGCAAAGCTCAACTCAAAGGCCACCCATGTTCAAAGAAGCCTTTCCTGGTTTTCTCCCCTTCCTTCCCCAGTTATATACGATCTCTTCCTCTTTGGATCTTATGTAACATTTTGTTTTTGTTAACTCTTGAATGAATGTATCATGTGTTGTGTATTATAATTACTTATTTTTGCCATATCTTTGAGACTCATATCTGACTGGTATCAAATCCAAACAGAAATGGGGTCCATTAATGCAGACCTAAAGATCACTGCGGGCTGCCTGCTGACTTAATTTCAAAATGTTTTAGTGTATTTTGATTTATTTTGTGACATATTTCCCCCAAATTACATTTAAAGGCCACGTGCCCATGGGCTGCAGATATGACATCTCTCTATCCTATGAGCTTCATGAAGGCAAGTGACTGTGTCTTTATCATTCTCTCTGTTCCAACCCACAGAAGAGAGCTCTCCACATAGTAAATGCTCAAGAATTACTTGTTGAACTGAACCTTCACAAAGCTTTTAAAACTGGGGGCTGCATTTGTCTATTTCAGACAGATACTCCTATTTGCATTTGACATGATCAAGTTCTGCACTACAAAGCCTTAATACTTCTGACCACTTGAAAGAGTTTACCTTAACAATCTCCACAAGAAAAACACAATAGGTCCTGAATGCATATTGTCTAGACTATAAGATGCAACTGGAAGGGCAGCCTATTGCGTTTGTCCATCTATATATATATCTTGACCAGGTGTTGCAAATGGACAATGAATTGGACCCTGAATTTAATAGGCAGAAGATAGTGGGTCAGATTGTATTTGGGAAACTGTGTAGTACTTTTACTGATTCCAGGCTCCTCTCTAACTACAAAAACAACAAAACCCCCATCTTTTTCTATACCAAACCTGCCGGTGACCTCAAAGAGTGGTCCAAGGGGCGATGCACAGTGGTCTTAGGCAGACTGCAGCATACTATCTATGATGGTGAAGGTCCTAAAAGTGGCATAAAACATCACCCAGGAAATGTATGATTAGATTAGAAAAGGAGGTGGATTGGCATTGTAGCAAGAGTAAGGGAGGACAGATAGCCATGATATTGCACTGTCATCGATTACATCTTAAAAAATCTAGAGGAAGGCCTCTAGCACATTGAGTCTACATAGGAGGATAGGGACAAGAATTGTAAAGCATCCAAAGGTGTGGCTGGGTTACAATCTGCACCACTGAGGAGAACATGGAACATTTAATATATTGGAATGTTCAGACCAAAAATGGCACATATGCATTTCATGAAAAACTAAAGGAATATCATTTCCATTTATAGCATGCTTCTCTAAGAAACAAAAGGAAAAGATAAGAAATAGATATAAGGAGTCCGAGATTCTATGAGTATTCTACCGGCCCTTACATAAGAAACTGGATTGTTTCTAGATTTCTATTTCTAGACATTTATTCCAAACCTTAACTATTTGAATATAAGAAAATTCACAAATCACAGATCACAGAATATCACTTAGGAGGATCAGTTAGAGATCATGTCACCCTCCAGGGAGTTGACTTGGTTAAGATGATACAACTACTTTACAGCAATGCCAAGACTAGAATCCGTGTCGTCTAATTCCCAATCAAGTGTTCTTTTCATTACATAAATTCTAGCAGGATGTTTCCTGGATTTCAAATAACTAGTAAATGGACTGACGATGACTGGCATAGGTCTGACTTCAGAAGAGGTCTGGTTCTGTTATAACCAAGGAACCTGCTTTTTTCCCATACCACACAGATAGACCAGTTTCACAGCACACAGAGTAACAAGGGACCTGTTGGAGAGATTTGGTTAGGCCCGTTTGTGTGCCTGGAAGAATGAATGCTGAGAGTGCTACAGTATAAGAAGAAGATTTAGATAGAAACAATGACACATTTTCTAAATGTTGGGAAAAAAATAAGACTGCTTCAATATTGCCAGGAGCATGAATGAGAGAGAGGTTTTTGGGAAAGGTCTAGACTTATAAAGAAGGGAAAACTAAATCCCATGTCTCCAAAGTAATGTATTTAAGCCAAATGAAAAGGGAATCTATCAAATCTGTCACATTATAATTTGCAATATCGACTAGTTTAAGTTTATAGCAATTGTTTTCATTCTGACCATTAGGAGAACCAGCATTCCTGAAGTGAGATCCTTGCTCTCCCCATTTATTCTCCACCAATGAGTTTTATATCCCAAAGGCTCTTCCCATACATTCAGACAAGGTTTTCTAACCACCAGAGTTGCAACCTTAATTTGAAAAATCAAGCTGTGTTTGGTTTGGCAAGCACGTTCTGTTTGCAATTGTTTTTTATGCAGGAAGAACTCAGAGGGTCACCCTGCTGCAGTTAACTCTAGCTTTGCTTTGCTCTGCAGTACTGACTAGGACAGAGTACAAGAGCTCAGCACGGGGCTTTACATACAGTAGGAGCTCAGTAAAAATCTGTAGAATCAAAAATTTCATTGGTGACACTGGGACTCTCTTGAATAACTGCCTTTGTTTTTCTCAGTAGACACAGGCGGTATACCAGGGTAGGAAAGGCTGATGCTGAAGGCTCAAAGAAAACTGTCCTCCTTTCCTTAAGAGGCAGTTACCCTGGCTTTGGATTGAGGTCAGAGGACTCTGGTCGTGGACTATTCTCTTTTGAGTTCTGTGTAAGTTATCCCTTCACTATTCTATCAAGCCACTAATGAGAAATGAGACCAGAAGGATGAAGAAAGCAAGGCTGCCATTGGAGGGGCAGAAGCACATGGCTTCAGGGGAAATAAAAGACTTTTTTCATAATTGTTATTTCTCTGACTTCATTGTGACCAGCAACCTTTTGTTCCGAAAATCCAAGAAGGCTACCCTTTGGAGATCTCCAGAGATCACCTAGTCCATCCCTTTGCTTCAAGCTAGAGTTACTGTTTGCAGGAGGGGTGACACTCAGGCTTTTCCTGCATTAAAAAATGAAAAAAAAACTATTGGAAACAAGCCAATTCTACAAAGCAGACATTTAATTTAGTATCCTTTAGGGAGAATCACACCTCCCAATTCACCATGGGTACCCTTTGTGTCTAATAGTAGTCTTTTTGGCCCCCTGTTTTTTATCTCCTTGATCATACTTAGGCCTCTTGCTTCTTCTACTCTCAGTCCTGGCATAATAAGTCTCTGTGCATAAATAAGCTAGGAAAATTAGTTCATATTTTCAAATCAACCAAAACAAAATAAACCTGTGAACAGAGCCAAAATGTCAATCCTTCTTTTACTGATTGCATCACACATAATCTCCCACCCAGGTGCAATGAACTGGTGACCCTGCCTAGGAGGTCAGAGTCTAAGAGATGCGTATCCTGAATGACTCTGAGAAGGTGTCTTACCTGTTTGAAGTTGCCATTTTTCCTCTGCTCCCAGTCCATCATATCATGAAAGATGGGGATCATGATGTTACGAACCTCTGGCTGTGGGACTAGTGTAACACCCAGAAAGGACCAATCATTCCCGGAATAAAGTGAATTTTATGTTCACCTAGATGGTAAAAAAAAATTTATATGTGATTAATGTCTAATACTTTCCCCTTAAATAGGACATAAGATACTAGGTTGTCAATAAACCTGTTGGGTAATAAAGACTCTTAGAGCAAAGCAGGTTCTCCATTAAAGAATGTTCAAAGGACTAATCGTTTTGCTATCTAATGTTCATGGATGAGTTCATTGTTGTCCTGTTAAGCACTCTGTATCCCCTTTTTGGAAACCTCAAAGTAGTTATCTATGAATTCTCTGAAAACTCCAGACTAAATCTACTTTATCCTCAAATCAAAAAGTAAAATAGGTATTGTCTGCAGGGACTTTTGTCTTTATTCGCCCAATTAGGATGAAGACCCTGAAACCATTCCAAAGACAGTCTATTTATTTAGGCAAGTGGTGCTTATTGGTTTCAGTTTCATTAAGACAAGCCTTACTCTGCTTTTCCCTTGGAATGCACGTCACTGAACTGATCAGGCTTAAGCTTTTCACTACCAGTACTATGGAATACAGGAGCATCTTCATTGGCGGTTTCCTCACTCTAGCTTAAGCCTAACCTCCCAGGCAATCGGGCCATGACACTATATTAGCTGTCACTATGCTGGAATGGAAATTGGGACACTCAAAACTAGAAACACACTCCCATGTGACTTCCCACAAATTTTATAGTGAAAAAGGATTGAGTTCTTTATTAAGAGAGAGAGAACACATATACCCAGATCTACCTCAATAAGGAATTAAATCCTTTGGAGAAGCTCTTCTATAAAATTGGAACATTAAAAGAGCTCCATAGCTTGTTAGCTTTCTGTTTTATGAATAGAAAAGAAAAAGGCATGTAAGCATATTCGCCCAGATCATGGCTGGGCTGATCAGCAATAGGAAGTCTTTGCTTTCTCTTTGGACTGTGAAAATGACATCTAGAAGGTAACTACACCCCAAAAATACCATTATCAGTCTTTAAAAAAAACTAATGAGCAAACTGGTTTGTGTGCCTTTTTATGGTGGGGATGACTTTTCATGGCCTTTGCAATATGGCCAAGATATTTTATCACCATATAGGTCATCTCATAGCAATCAGGAGACATCATTTACCTCAACCACCACATAGCCCCCCAAAGCAGAGAGAGAGCAGGAAGATGAAACTTTTGAGGTTATTAATGGCGCAATGAAAAGTCTGGTAAACAGCATATTTTGAAAGTTTATCCAATGAACACATGTTAACATGGTGCTACAGATCTTGCATCTGTAATGGGTATGGGGACCTTATGATGGCAGTGATACCTTGAGTTCTTGAGGATTTCAGGACCAATATGGAGGTTAATACTAAATAATTTCTGTCACAAAGAATTCAGTTGGATGGGCAAAAATTAGAATATCGATGATGGATGTTCTACTTGGCGGCATTCACCTTGACACAGGTAAGATATCAGCCTTTTCCTTTTTTTTTGAAGAATTGTCTCTCTCACATCTTGTTCTTTCCAATTTTTCCCTGCATTGGGTTTGTGACTGTAGCAGCTAAGTGACAACAGAAGGCATTGTGATAACTCAACCTAAGGTGCTGGGGCCGTGCATACCACCAAAAGTAAACTTTGCTATGGGATGTGTTACTCAAATTGGTTACTTCCAATTTTATGGTGAAAAAATGATGACAGCATCACCCATCAAGGCAATTTAAAGATTCCCATTCTGAGTATACCTTGGGAAAGTTGCAGTAGAAATTAGAATCACAGAAAGGCTGTAGTTCTACGGAGGAGGAAAACCTCAAATTTATGAAAAGCAAAGGTTAAATCAACCTTATAGACAAATCTGAAAGCTTAGGTAGCCCACAAAACTCTCTTTCCTTGCATCCATCAATTCTGCAGTTTGATGGCAGTGACCAGAATTGATGGCCTGATGAAATAGGGTGACACTCATTTGGTATGTATTCAAATCAAAACCTTAGTTACTTATATTTCTTTTGGATGGAATCTAATTTCTCACCATCTTAAATTAATATGACATATTTACACAGTCTAGACAAATTTCAAAGGAAGTTTAAAAACATGGACATTGAGTTTAATTCTTAATAACCTAACAACCAAGTGATCAGTTTCACTAGGAAACCAACCTGGCAGAGTGCTCTTACTCATTTGTTTTCTAATTGTTGGCTTAGGACTTTTGGCAACTTAGAAGGAACGTCACTCCCAGCTATTCATAGTAAGTAGTGCATCTCAGAACCAGATGTGTCCTCATTCGGTCCTCAGAGCTTCCTACATCAGGGGTTCCTAACTTGGAGTCTGTTACCTTTTAAAAATATATTTTGATATGTGTATTTAAATGTAGTTGATTTCCTTTGTAATCCTATATTTTATTTTGTGCACTTAATAAAACATTATTCTGAAAAGGGATCCATTGGCTTTACCAGACTGCCAAAGGGGTCCAAGATATTAAAAACAATTATGAATCTCTTGTCCCAGATGCTAAAGTAGTATTTTATTCCTGTATCCTGTCAAAAATTTCCTATTAAATTAAAAGATGCAAAATCCATGCCCTTGATTAGGTCATACAAGAAGAGCTATTCTTTTTTCTTCTTCTCTTTCTTGACTTTAGTTCTCAAAAACTAGGGCTGGATATTCTTGAGACCTAGTCTAGACTATATTCCTTAAAAAACCCTCTTTCCCCATTCTCCCCTGGTTAATTAGTGACATTCAAGGAAATCTAGTTCCCCCACCCCCACCCCATCAATTCCATACTCGCTATAGCCTCTGTATGGTATGGCTAAAAACAGATAAAAGACATAGCATGAATGTTATTTGATTTCATTAATATACACGGGGAGAGTGATGATTTCTGTTACCTGTATAATTTGGCTGTCTAAGACATAGAAATGAAGAACAAGGAAATAGTAGAGACCTACCTAAGTTCTGCCACATGCTGAACAGTTCATAAGCCATCATCACTCTCATGTCACCATATCTGGGAAAGATAATACACATTCCATCTATTACAGGAAGAA